>NC_091438.1:26635235-26657735 GCF_964237555.1 Oryctolagus cuniculus | reverse complement strand
CTGTGAGGGAGTTCAGGTGTCTTCCTACAAAACCACATTCATTCATTTATTTCAGTAACTGTTTATGGAGATATTGTATATGTAACATGAAACAATAAAGTAAAATAGAAGTGAAGAGCCAGGACCAAAAAAAAAAAAAAAAAAGTAGTACTGATATAAGACCAAGGAATGGCCAGTAGAGAATTTACAAACATAAAGATTATTTTTTAATATATGAGATTGAATACATGTAAGCACCATTGGAGAAAAATTGAAATGTTATCAAACTGTTTTGTTACCAGAAATGAGTAAGAAACATTCACATTTATATAGCTTCCTTTAGAAGTAAGTCAAAAACAGTTTCTCATAATTCATGACAAATATAGTAGCTTCCTTTCTATACAACCTTACCCATGCTGAAGGCTCTGGTGGGTGATTTTGGGACCTTTGGCATAACTCATTTCCTCGCATTTTATGATTCACGTTGAGATTTCAATTTAAGTGTCTATACTTTGACTAATAGTTTCATCCTCTTTTCCAAATAGTTCATTTCATATTTCCTATGTGTTTTGAAGGATTTTACTGTTCTCTTAACCAACAAATCTTTTTCTTTTAAAGATTTATTTATTTATTTATTTGAAAGTCAGAGTTACACAGAGAGAGGAGAGGCAGAGAGAGAGAGAGAGAGAGAGAGAGGTCCTCCATCCGCTGGTTCACTCTCCAGATGGCTGCAACAGCCAGAGCTGTGCTGATCCTAAGCCAGAAGCCCAGAGCTTCCTTCAGGTCTCCCACATGAGTGCAGGGACCCAAGGACTTGGCCCATCTTCCACTGCTTTCCCAGGCCATAGCAGAGAGCCGGATTGGAAGAGGAGCAGCCAGGACTAGGACCGGCGCCCATATGGGATGCCAGCACATCAGGCCAGGGTGTTAACCCACTGAGCCACAGCGCCGACCCCAACCAACAAATCTTGAAACTTTTTTATTTCTTCATCTCCACTAAATTCTGTAGATTTCATTTGAGTGGTGTCTTTTCTCTGTGGTATTGCCTTTCCAGTTCTGTTGCTGTTGTCTCAGTTCTTAGGAGCTTATTTTCTTCTTAGCCAATATATTGCAAAAACTTATTTAATAGCATCAGCTTTCTTAATGTCAGCTCCTGTGTAAATCATCCTAAATACTCTTGACAGTATCTCTTAAAGTACAATTCTAATTGCTTCCTTTCCCTACATAATAAATATTAACTTCTTGGCATTACATTTATAGCTTTCCATGATCTGGCTACCAAATACTTTTCAGCATAATCCACTATTCCTCTGACTCATATACAATAGATACCATTCCTTGTACTTTGTCTTTTATGTCTTTACTCATATCATTTTTCCATCTAGAATGCTGCTGCTTTTCTCATTCCTGTGATTTCAGTTAATTTCATCAACTCTTTTTATTAAATACACAATTTTTAAAAAAGATTTTATTTATTTGAGAGGCAGAGTTGCAGACAGAGAGAGGAAGAGACAGACAGAATGGTCCTCCATCCTCTGGTTCACTCTCCAAATGGCCACAATGGTGGGAGCTGGGGCGATCTGAAGCCAGGAGCCAGGAGCTTCTTCCAGGTTTCCCACATGGGTGCAAGGACCCAAGAACTTGGGCCATCTTCTACTGCTTTCCCAGTCCATAGCAGAGAGCTCGATTGGAAGAGGAGGAGCTGGGTCTTGAACCAGCATCCATATGAGATGCCAGCACTGCAGGCTGTGGCATAACCTGCTATGCCACAGCATCAACCCCAGTGCATCAACTCTTTACTCAGTGTTTGCTCTATGCTTAAGGATTGTGGCAACCACTGTGTATCTAAAGATGAGAATGATTACTCTCTCCCCCAAGATCTCTCAAATACTTCCAGAAAAATTGTTAAGTTGAAGTTTACATATGATTTGCTCTTCTAATTTACCAGCCAAGGCTGAAGCCAGGAGGCTATAATTCATTCTGGGTCTCCTATGTGGGTACAGGGACCAAATTACTTGAGTGATTATCTGCTACTTCCCAAGGTGCACGTTAACGGTAAACTGGATTAAATGCAGAGCTGAGATTCTAAGTCTGGCACTCCAATATAGGATGTAGTGGCATCTTACCCACTGTACCACATTCCTGTTGTTTTATTATTATTTGTTAAACCTTCACTTGTACTTTTCAAATAAGACTGTGGACTTCATAAATATTATTTTATGCGTACCATGTGCTATAAACATTTTATATACATCATTAGGTCCTTATACATGCTACATTATAACTTTCCTGTAGTAGATGTCCAATAATTTTTTTCTTGGGTTGCACACATGGTCAGTTGGCTGAGATGACCCATAGATCCTAAGTAGGTATCACTGCCAAAACACACTCAGCTATAATTTTAGGGTCTTATTCTATGAGCTGCTTTCAAGTATTATTTTAAAGCTTATTTGTGTGTAAGATTCTAATAAAAGCCAAATGTTTTGAATTTTAAATGAGATGTGTAAATGTTCATGGAATGCAGGCTTTGAAATCAGCAGGAACTCCACACAGCATGTGGACAAGATCATGCAATGGTGTGGTCAGGAGGAGAGTTGGGCATTTTGGCAGGCTTCTCAAAGGGTAGAGGAGCTGAAAGTCAGGCTTTGAACAGATTTGGAGCAAACTTGTATTCATGTGTGAGGTTATTGCTTTTGACATTTAATATAATTCTTGCAGTCTACTGTAGAAATGGTTACTGGTTAAGTAACTGAAGAAAACTCCACTTTGTTTCACTACCACAATTGGTTTATTTAATTAAAAATTTATATTTTAATATGGCTGTTCATACTTCAAACCTCAAATATTTAGAATATATGAGTCACACCTTTGCTGAACTTTGATTGTAACATATCCCTGGTTCATCCAATCCATGATTCTTCTTCAGTTAGCCAAATAATATGCCATGGGGAGATGCAAGGCACAAACAGATATTAATCTGTATTAAGGACAATGGAAAAGAATAGAAACCAAAGAATTTAATCTGTGCATCTACAACCAAGTAATTTTCGACAAATGAGCTCGAATCAGTCCCTGGAGAAAGGAACAGTCTTTTCAACAAATGGTGCTGAGAAAACTGGATCTATAGGTAGGGAAGTATGTAACAAGACCCCTACTTTACACTGCATACAAAAATCAACTCAAAATGGATCAAGGGTCTAAATCTATGACCTGCTTCTATCATCAGATTATTAGAGGAACAGATCAGTGAAACTCTGCAAGACATTGGCATAGACAAAGACTCCTTGGAAAAGACCCCACAAAGCACAAGCAATCAAAGCCAAAATAGACAAATAGATCACATCAAGCTAAGAAGCTTCTTCATTGCAAAGGAAACACTCAGCAAAGTGAAGAGGCAACTGACACAATGGGAGAAAATATTTGTAAACTATGCAACTGATAAAGGATTAATATCTAGGATCCACAAAGAGCTCAAGAAACTCAACAACAAAACAAGCAATCCATTTAATAAATGGGCAGAGGACCTGAACAGACATTTTTCAAGGGAGGAAATTCAAATAACACACACATGAAAACATCCTCAAGATTGCTAGCTATCTAGGCAATGCAAATCAAAACCACAGTGAGGTTTCATCTTACCCTTGTTAGAATGGCTCTTACAGAAATCAACAAACAACAAATGTTGGTGAGGATGTATGGAAAAGGATACCCTAATCCACTGTTGGTAGGAATGTAAACTGGTGCAGCCATTGTGAAAGACAGTGTGGGGATACCACAGAAAGCTGAATATAGACCTACTATTTGACCCAGCCATCCCACCCGTGGGAATTTACCCAAAGGAGATGAAATCAACATATGAAAGTTTTATCTGTACCCCCGTGTTCATTGCAGCACAATTCACAATAGCTAAGATATAGAATCAATGCAGATGTCCATCAACTGAAGACAGGATTGATAAAGAAATATGGTTATATATACACTATGGAATACTACACAGTGGGAAAAGAAATGAAATCCTGTTATTTGCAACAAAATAGATGCAACTGGAAAGTATTATAATTAATGAAATAAGCCAGTCCCCAAAAGACAAATACCATATGTTCTCTCTGATCTGTAGTACTAACAGAGTACTTAAAAAGTAATCTATTGGAGTGAAGTTGACACTTTGTGATGCAATGATTTTGAGCAGTGCTTGTCCTGAATATTGGTGAACAATGTTTTTTGTTTTTGTTTATTTACATTTTTATTCATACTATTTGTTGAACCCTCTACTTACTTAATCTTATGAGTATGAAGTTAACTGAAAATAGATCTTTGTGAAAAATAACAATGGGTATGTGAGAGGGAAGAGGAGAAGGGTGGGAGTATGGGCAGTAAGGAGATAGGGTGAGAAGAATCACTATGTTCCTAAATTTGTATATATAAAATGCATTAAATTTGTATTCCTTAAATAAAATTTAAAAAGTAAAAATACAATCCAGTTAAGAAATGTACAAAGGACATGAATGGGCATTTTTCAAATAATGGAAAACCAATGCCTTACAGACACACGAAAAAATGCTCAGGATCACTAGCCAACAGAGAAATGCAAATACAAACCGCAATGAGGTTTCACCTCATCCCAATTAGAATGGCTATCCTTCAAAAATCAAAAAACAATAAATGCTGGTGAGGATGTGGAGAAAAAGATATCTTAATCCACTGTTAATGGCAATGTCAACCGGTACAACCATTATTGAAGACAGTATGGAGATTCCTCAGAGATAGAAAAATAGATCTACCGACCCAGGCATCCCACTCCTAGGAATTTACCCAAATGAAATGAAATCAGCACATTAAAGAGTTATTTGTGTCCTCATGTTTATTGCAGCTTAATTTACAATAGCTAAGATACGGAATCAACCCAGAGATCCATCAACTGATGACTGGGTATGTACACTATGGAATGCTGCTCAGCAATAAGAAAGAATGAAATCCTGTCTTTTGTAACAAAATGAATGCAAACTTTATACCTAGTGAAGTAAGCCAGTCCCCAAAAGACAAATATGTTTCCCCCGATCTGGGGTAACTAATAGAGTACAAAAAATGTAATGTATATGAGGAAATTGACATTCTTCAATTTGATTACTGTTTATAGCCCTTGTCTGTCCTGTTGAGGAACAGTGGTTTTTTTCCTTCTTCTTACTATTTGTTGAATTCTTTCTTAGTGGAGGGTTAAGCTGATGATTATAAAATAAATGGAAAGTATGGCATTGTAAAAATTAAAAGAGAAAATAAGAGGAAGGAGAAGGGAGGGTGGGGTCAAAAATGGGAGGGAAGGTAGAATGGGAAGTCTCACTATGTTCCTAAATCTATATATATGACATACATGGAATTTGTTCACCTTACATAAATAAAAATTTAAAAGATATATTTGTCAGAAATTTGTGGCATTGTCACTCAAATTTTTCTACATAACTTTAAATCTACTTTTATTGAAACTCAATCTCTTGGAATCAGATATATTATATTATTAACTTTAGAATTATTAGTAGGCCACAGAGTTATATGCTTGAGTGTCACAGGGCATCCCTATCATCTCAGTACTTGGCATTTGTGGATTTCATTTCAGTGATACCTTTGGTTGTATATCACATATATGTTCATAAATCTATATTTACCATAACCTACCACATTTTATGTATCAAGGATACCACAATTTTTAAGATGCAACATTATTTTTCTGTAAAAAGATTTTTTATTTTATATCCTTAATGTTATACATTTATATAATATATATTTTTCATTTATATGATATACAGTTTTTGCAAATTACTTTTCTCATGGTAATATTTATCATTTTTAAAAAAATATATTAAAATGATTGTGTTATACCATGCCATAATGCCAGCCTTGGATTTGTAACTCTTTTTTAATTTTTTTATTTCTTTTAAACTTTTATTTAATAAATATAAATTTCAAAAGTACAACTTTTGGATTATAGGGGCTTTTCCCCCCATAACCTCCCTCCCACCAGCAACCATCCTATCTCCCACTCCTCTCCCATCCCATTCTTCATCAAGATCATTTTCAATTATCTTTACAGAAGATCAATTTAGTAAATACTAAGTACAGATTTCAACAGTTTGCACCCACACAGAAACACAAAGTATAAAGTACTGTTTGAGTACTAGTTATACTGTTAATTTTTTTTTTTTGACAGGCAGAGAGGACAGTGAGAATGAGAGACAGAGAGAAAGGTCTTCCTTTGCCATTGGTTCACCCTCCAATGGCCAGTGCACCGCGCTGATCCGATGGCAGGAGCCAGGTACTTATCCTGGTCTCCCATGGGGTGCAGGGTCCAAGTACTTGGGCCATCCTCCACTGCACTCCCTGGCCACAGCAGAGAGCTGGCCTGGAAGAGGGGCAACTGGGACAGAATCCGGTGCCCCGACCGGGACTAGAACCCGGTGTGCCGGCGCCGCAAGGTGGAGGATTAGCCTAGTGAGCCACGGCGCTGGCCTAGTTATACTGTTAATTCACATAATACAACACATTAAGGACAGAGATCGTACATGGGGAGTAAGTGCACAGTGACTCCTGTTGTTGATTTAACAATTGACACTCTTATTTATGACATCAGTAATCACTCGAGGCTCTTGCCATGAGCTGCCAAGGCTATGGAAGCCTCTTGAGTTCTCCAACTTAAATCTTACTTAGACAAGGCCATGGTCAAAGTGGAAGTTCTCTCCTCCCTTCAGAGAAAGGTACCTCCTTTGATGGCCTGTTCTTTCCACTGGGATCTCACTCACAGAGATCTTTCATTTAGGTTATTTTTTTCCTGCGATGTCTTGGATTTCCATGCCCGAGAAACTCTCATGGGCTTTTTAGCCAGATCTGAATGCCTTAAGGGCTGATTCTGAGGCCAGAGTGCTGTTTAGGGAAGATGCAGCATTATTTTTCAAACAGCTAAAAAAAGAAAAAGAAAAAAGCTAAGACACAATGCTTATTTATCATTTAGAATTTTTGTTTTATACTTATTGGAAAAATGCTCATCCTTTATAAATAGGCTTTTTATTATATTTCACTCTCATGCTTACATTAACTATAACGTAAATGAAATTATTTTGTGATCTATTCCTCAAAATCTTAACATTGAGTTCAACTCTTGTGAATTACCTTTCAATTCATGACTGGCACCTGTGTTTTTCAACCCAATATCTTCCCCCTTAGTATTAAGAATATTGGGTTAAAGAATTTCTTAAAAGAGTGCTTCCTGCTTGAATAAGAGTGGTATTATGATGTATTTCCTAAGATCTAAGATCTCTAGGGCCCACCATCATGGAATTGTTTGATCCTGCCTTGGGTCCCACCCTCCCTGGCAAGGGTGTTGAATAGTGTCCTGAGCGAGGCTCCTGGCATGTCAGGCATCCATCTTCTCTGTGGTTTTCTGAGGCCAAGGGACTGAAGCTGAATCACCCTGAAGTACTTGGTCCCAAGCCAAGTGATTTTTCCTGTTTTCAACCTTGACACTGCAATGTGTGCATTGTGTGAGAGAGTGGAAATTTTTTGAGCAAGAAATAGCTTCATGCCAGATCTATTTGAAATGCTCAAATCCACCTATTTAATGGCATCCTCAAAGCCATGCATAAACGAGTTGGATGTCACAACTTAGACAAATTTTCAGGCAGAAAGAAAGGAGAATTAGCTCTCTTCTATGTTAGTACTTCTTGGCAATTTGCTTTATTAAGTAAGAAGTAACCTATCTATTGAAAAGTTTAATTTTTACTTTTCTCTTTCTCTTTCTCTCTTGGTGTCCTTTGTACAATTTCTTAAGCTCTTATTAAACAGTTATCCAGGGTAATTGTCACAGGTACTTAAAATTTTTCTTTTTCTTA
Source organism: Oryctolagus cuniculus (assembly GCF_964237555.1). Lineage (NCBI taxonomy): Eukaryota > Metazoa > Chordata > Mammalia > Lagomorpha > Leporidae > Oryctolagus > Oryctolagus cuniculus. The sequence goes on along the minus strand of NC_091438.1, from coordinate 26,649,879 downwards.
TTAAAAATATAGTTTTTCAATTTGTGAGACAGGAAGGGGGCAGAAAGAGGGAGAGGGAGAAGTGAGAGAGACAGAGAAAGATGCTTTTATCCATTTGCTTACTCTCCAGATACCCCATCCTGGCCAAGCTGAGTCAGGAACTCAATCCAGGTCTCCTGTGTGGATGATACAGACTTCATTGGGGCCTGGTATTCCACTATGGGATGTGGGTGTTCTAACTTCTGGCAATACTGGCTCCACTGAAGTTTATGTATCTAACCATCATGTGTTAGGTATTTTGTGAATGCTTTTGGACACACACTATTGCTTTCCCCTTTGAACTAAGGTATGTGGAAACACCTGGCACATAGCCCACGTGCTATTTTCTTTGCCTTCCCCATCTGGTGCTACCCTCTCATGCCTGAGACATTGGCATCTGCTTGCTTACAGCTTGCATTTTAGTAAAATTCAGATTTCCCAAGATCTCTAGCGTGTGATTTTCTCTTATGCTTGAGTTTATGTGTTCAGGGGTACTGTCTTATTAAAAAAAAGGAAGTAGTTACATCTATCAGTTACAGTTAACTATAAAATCATTGAATCTTCTCTAGTCATACTGGCTCTTTTTCCTGTATTCATATCCTCATAGAAACTTAAATTCTTGACCTGAAATTTTCAGGTTGCCCACTGTTTTCCTTTTCTGTTTACTTAACTACAAATGGATTCATGTCATGACTAATAATCATTAATTATCATTGAGATATTATGCTGTCTTATTGATGCTAAAATGTTTCATTGCCTTGTCTTATTTTGTTTGAAAATTTAAATAATGCTTATAGACAATAGATGCTTCACATTACCTCAAGGTAGAAATTATTATCAATTACTTTCAGTTTAATTTAGCTATCATCTAGTTAAAGGTGGAGTTTACTTTTATGTGAATTCAAATTGATTCTTTTAAAAGATTTATCCATTTATTTGAAAGTCAAGAGTTACACACAGGGAAAAGGAGAGGCAGAGTGAGAGAGAGAGAGAGAGAGACAGAGAGAGAGAGACAGAGAGAGAGAGAGAGAGAGATCTTCCATCTGTGGGTCACCTTCCAATTGGCCACAATGGTTGGAGCTGCACCAATCAGAAGCCAGGAGCCTGGAGCTTCTTTCAGGTCTCCCATATGGGTGCAGAGGCCCAAGGACCCAGGCCATCTTCTACTGCTCTCCCAGGCCACAGCAGAGAGCTGGATTGGAAGTGGAGATCTGGGACTCGAACTGGTGCCCATAAGGATGCTGGCACTGCAGGCGGTGGCCTCACCTGCCACACCAGAGCACCAGCCCCCTCAAAGTGAATTTTAAGTATGGGAAATTTTAATGTTTCCTGTAATTTTAATTTCAGTAGCTCCAATATGACACTTAGCTTTTTGTACTAATCATTTGGGTTGTTAAAGCCATAGTTAGACACACTTGGTGGGAGCTACTTAAATTACAGATAGATTTACTGACTAGAAATACATAAATGCCCTTGGAAGAGCTAGCTTTAGCTCAATCTGATGGCTTTCTTCACGACCTTCTTCAATACTAGTATATCTGCTGCTATGTTTCCATTATTCTGGAAATATTTTTAAAAGATTTATTTATTTGAAAGGTAAAGCATGAGAGAGAGAGAAAGAGATAGAGCAAGAGCAAGGGTGAGAGCAAGTAAGAGAGAGAGGGGGAAATATTCCATCTGCTGATTTACTCCCCAAATGGCTATTGGGGCTGGGGCTGGTCCAGGCAGAAGCTAGGAGCCCAGAACTCCATCCTAGTCTCCCACATGGGACAGGGGCCGAAGTAATTGGGCCATCTTCCACTGCTTTCCCAGGCACATTGGCAGTAAGCTGGTTAGGAAATGGAGCAACCAGGACTAGAACTGGCACTCTGATTGGCATATCAGCTTTCTTTTTTTTTATTTAATGAATATAAATTTCCAAAGTATGACTTATGGATTACAATGGCTTCCCCCCCATACCGTCCCTCCCGCCCACAACCCTCCCCTTTCCCACTCCCTCTCCCCTTCCATTCACATCAAGATTCATTTTCTATTATCTTAATATACAGAAGATCAGCTTAGTATACATTAAGTAAGGATTTCAACAGTTTGCTCCCACACAGAAACATAAAGTGAAAAATAATAGATGATTTTTTTAAAATGATGATGAAATCATGCATATCAGCTTTCAAGTGGCAGCTTAACTTGCTGTGCCACAATGTTGGCTTCTCGTAAGATTATTAAATAACAATATCTATTTGACATGAATTGGCTCTTATATTCTGTATTGATGTAAGGTAAAATTGGTAGCATAATTTTTATGAACTCTTGCTATACCTACATTGAGAAGATACTGCTAAAGATAAATTATAGATGGGTAGGTGGGACCAGCTAGAAATTAATATGTTTATATTTTTATTGTGCTCTACCTGATGGCCAGGGAGTGAGTTTCACATTTGGGAACCCATGAATTTTCCTAAGCACTCTTCATATTCTGCAAAAGCTTGGCCCTGGTTTCCTGACATAAAAAGTTAACATTTGGGGCCAGTTCTTCACTTCCGATCCAGCTCCCTGCTGATTGACTGCGAAAGCAGTAGAAGATGGCTGGTGAAAGCAGTAGAAGATGGACCAAGTGCTTGGGTTCCTGAACCCGTGTAGGATACCCAGAAGAAGCTCTGGCTCCTGGCTTCAGATTGACTGAGCTCCGGCCGTTGCAGCTATTTGGGGAGTGAACCATTGGATGGAAGAGTTTCTCTCTCTCTCTCTCTCTCTCTCTCTAACTCTGCCTCTCAAGTAAATAAATATTTTTTAAAAAATTATTAAGTTGATTCAGTTAAACAGTTTTGATTAAAGACATTATATGAGGGTACTTATATATAGATGTTGAACATTCATGGGAAAGTGGAATTAAAGATAAGTTTATTTTGGGACAAAAAATTGAATGTGCAATCTTTTCAAAATGTGCATTTTCCATGAACTTTATGAAACTCTCCTTTTCAAAAAATTTACTTTATTTATTTGAAAGGCAGAGTTACTGGGTGGGTGGTGGTGGTGGTGGTCGGAGAGACAGAGGGAAGAGAGAGATCTTTCATCTACTGATTCACTTCCCTAAATAGCTGTAATGGCTGGGGCTGGGCCAGGCCAAAGCCAGGAGCCAGGAGCTTCATCTGGGTCTCATAGTGGTGCAGGTGCCCAAGCACTTAGGCCATCATCTGCTGCTTTCTAAGGTGCAATAGCAGGAAGCTGGATCAGAAGGGATCAGCCAGGATTCAAACTGGCACCTATATGGGATACCAGCATTACAGATGGTAGCTTAACCTGCTACCACAGTGCCACAATGCTGGCCCCTGAAGTTCTCTTTTATGTCGATCACTTTGCAAAATAGATTATGCATCAGCAAGAGGTATGGAGTGGTCCCTGCACTGGAAATTATGTTCTTTTGGGGGAAAGATAAGACTTGAAGCAATGAGCAAACAACTTAAGGCTATAAAAATGAAATGCTAAACTGAGCACAATCAGTTAACAAGAGATAGCATTTGTAATGGGAAATCCAAAGGGAAATCATCTACATTGAAAGATAATTCCTGGAAAGAGGTTATGAAAGAAGTATCACTTCAGGTGGGCCTCGGTGGATGATGGGATTTGAGAAGACAGAAATGAAGGTGGAAGGTTTGTCTGGAGTAAGATTGGTGTGAATAAATACTTGAAGATGTGAAGATGTCTGGATCTCTCAGGGAATAGCTTAATCGGAGGGGTGAGTATGTTCTAAAGAGGCAACATTCTAAATGACCTCAAATGCTAAAAATGAAAAGTTTGTAATGAATGTTGTCAGAGTTATTGACACGGAGAAGGAGACCAGGCAAGAATCAGTACATATTCTTGAGAAATGAAGTGACACAATTCATAATTATGTATGTGCTCACCACACTATACTCAATGCTTACAGCCAAAGAATAGATGGATACAGACTTATTATTTTGGTGACTCAAAAGGGACATTGCTCTCAGGGAACTGATTTTCCAGAATGCTCGACAGCTCTTTGTAAAGTTCCAAAGAAAACAAAGTACAGTTTTTCCCGAATTTGCACAGTAGAAATGTTTCCAGAACGTTTCAATGTGTTTCCTAAATCATAAACTCAGTTAATTGCACCAACATGAATATGTTGCAAAAGACTGGGAAATTGTGCAAGATGCAGGATTTTTGTTCAGTGCATAGACTCTTCTAACAATTGTAGAATGGTCCATAATCAGGCAAAACATCCCCACAAATTTCTAAATTGCCCTAGCAATGGCTATATACATTACATACCCTAATCTCCTTATTTTGTGAAAATTTTTGTTTGTTCTGCCTATCACCTGGAATATTTAAAATGTAGAGGTCATTAATTAAGCACTTCTCCAGGAAAACAGATTCAGTGGGTTTAAGTAAATTATTTCTTTTAACTTAGCCAACAAGTTTTAAAAATCCCTACCAACTTATTGCTAGGCATCATACAGATACAAGTTATGGCCTCTTGGCTCAAATAGTTGGTTGATGCCCATCAGGAAAGGCATGTGGTGTGTTGTTTAGAGGGAGAATTTGAGAGGTGATAAAGCAATGTAGAGGGTTGAGGGAAGGTCCGGGACAATGATGGAGATCTTCTTTTGAGTTCGAGCTTAAAGAAAAATTTTAACAGGATTTTCAGAGTGTACTACTTATTACAGAAAGTTGAATTTACCAACGGATAGGAAGACCTTTCTCTCTGTCTCTCTCTCTCTCACTGTCTAAATCTGCCTGTCAAAAAAAAAAAGTTGAATTTAAAATGACTTTGAAGTCATATAAATTTTACATTCTTTGCAATGAGTTACCAACTACCTAGTATTTTTGAGATGATAAAGCTTCTTCCCACCTTCGTCCTCAAACCACTTTTCACGTTTTTCTTTTTAAAGTTAATTGTTCCATTGTTTATGTGTACATATTTATATCTGGCCTTTACCACTAGTTTATGAATATAGGAAGTATTCCTTCTGTGTCACTGGGTCCCCCATAGCACTGAATGTGCTGCTTAGATATTGTCAAAATAATGTATAGAGGAGGCTGAAAGGGATGGTCTCTGCTAGTCTCACGGCATGCTGGTTAGATACCAGTTGTGTGGTCTCAGTTCACAGAATCTTGTTGCTTTTCTACCAAGTCCCTTTATTTAAATAAGATAAATTGTGGTAAGTTAATATTTGCTTAGGAAGTTACAGAAATTTTCATTCAGGAGGTTCCCCTTTCTGAATATGTTTCTCACTCAGGTCCAGTTTGGATAAGATATTCTTTCTCTTTTTGGAATCAGTTAAAGAGCAATATTATAGATGTGCTATTTTTTAATTGTTTGGATCAAATTTGTCAATATTTGTAAAATCATGATAAAATTATAAAGTGTGGTAGATGCTGCCATTTCCATAAATATTAGCTATAAATTATTACAGTTGTTTAAAAGGTTACTTAGAATCCTGAGTTCAATAAATATTACTGAACACCTACTGTGCATCAGGCACTATTCAAAGAGTTAGGGAACACAACCCGTAGTGCAGATTCCTGCCATCAAGGAACTTACATTCTAACTGGGCAGATGGATAAACATTAAAAATGACAAATCAGTAAGTTACGTGGTAGGTTATGAGATGAGAAAGGCAATGGACCAAAGGAAAGGAAAGTCAGGGCAGGGAGGACCTAGCATGTCTTTGGAGGAGGAGGTGACACTTCTGCAAAGACTTGAGGAGATGATAGTGATAATTATGTATTGCCTTCTTAGTCAAGAGTTGGCATTTCAAATGGAAAGAACTTGGGCTGGGAGAAATTGTTCTCAGACAATGTAGCTTTTGGGGTGAGAAGCACACATTTCTTAAAGAAGTACTTGGCCCATTTGATAGCTAGAAACTATGAAAATGCCTGGTATTCTTAAATATTTAACTTAAAATAGGTTAAAGTTTTTTTTTTTTTTTTGTTTTCTGCGAAAAGTAAAAGTAGTATTCTTTACCTTTCCCCCAAATGAGAGTAAAATAAGCATTCCTAATGATATTATTTGATCTTCCCTTAGGAGCTATTTCCTAATAGATTTAGCTCTAATCCAAATGAGAGGCACATTTGCATTTACTCTTTCCTTATATGACGTATTACTGTGAGTGGTTTCAGGAGCAAGAATGTTTTCCTTTTCCTTCTGAGTGTTACTTGACCACATGAAAGGAATGTGAGACGGCCTCTTACCACAGCTTAAGTAGCCATTAAAGTACACTATTTAGCCAATGGTAGACAGTTCTTTTCTTGAATTCATTTGAAAACTTATTGTAATGTGAATAAGTTTTTCCTATTCCGAAATACAGATGGTAGTATTTCTGTGTTTTAAAATTGGATGTCATATCCACAAGCATACATATATAAACACATCTATCAGATAGACTTCATATATTGAAGGTATGTGGCACTAATAGAAATACATGCATTTATATATAAAGATATGCATATGTATGCACATATGCATATTTTGGGTAGTTAATTTAATGAATCCTTAATTATTTTTTTCTCTTTTTAAATTTTATTTAATTATACAAGTTTCATGTATTTCATATACACAGATTTAGGAATATAGAGGCACTTTGCCCCCTACCCTTCCTCCCACCCACACTCCAACCTTTCCTCCTCCTCCTCTCAAATTCCCACACAATTTTAACAAAGATCTATTTTCAGTTTGCTTAATTATTATATAGTTAACCCTACACTAAGTAAAAGAGTTCAACAAATAGTATGAAGAAAAAAACAAGAAAACCACTATTCCTCAGTGGAAGAGATAAAGACTGTAAACAATCATAAAGTCTCAAGATGTCTATTTCATTCCAATATATTACATTTCAGGCACTCTATTAGTTACCTTCTATCAGGGAAAACATATGATATCTGAAAGAATATCGTTCAGATATTTATTTGAAAGAATGGGGTAGCCAGCAGATTTTATAGTTAGAGAGTTTTTGGAATTAGGTTAATTGAGATTTGTGAAAGGCCAAATAGTGCAGTGTTTGGGTTAGTGTTTAGCCTGGTAGTTAAGACATTACTTGAGACACATGCATCCCATATCAGTATCTGGGTTCAATACCTGGCTCTGGCTCCTGACTCCAGCTTCCTGCTTCCTGCGAATGTGGATCCTGGAAGAGTGGTGATGGCTCCAGTAACGGGATTCCTGCTACTCACCTGGGAGACTTGGATTGAATTCCCAGCTGCTGGCTTCATCCCAGCCTAGCCCCAGCTTATGGTGGCATTTGGGGAATTAACTAGTAGATAGGAATTCTCTGTTTCTCAAATAAATAAATGAAAGTTTAAAAAAAAATGTTCTGGTGGTGTCTTATGTTTGGAACATAAAATGTTTGGTGGTATTTTTATGTTTGGAAGTGACTCAGAAGCTATGCAGTGATAGAGCTGATAAACATATTTTGAAATGCATTTGGGACCTGCTGTTTTTTATCATTTAAATATGATGGTCAAATAATTTGTTACTTGGCAAATGCACAGGTTTTATTAAAGAACCTAGTGGACCTGATATTCTTTTACCGTTCAGCCATCTCTGCAGTTCGTTATGGACGTATCTGAATTGTGCATAATAAAGCTACCTAAAAAGTCAGTATTATTTCACTAGCATAAATGTGCAACTACAACTGTACCTTATCTTGTTGGTTGAAGGATTATTAGTAAGTTGGAGTGCAGACTATAAAGCTGACACATAAGTTATATTTGACCTCTGAAGGAGCAAACAAAATATTTACTGGCAATATCCTAACTGTAGTATTTAGGATCATTGATCTGAGGCTTAACAGCTGAGTTAAAATCCTGCCTTGCCACTTTCTAGCTGGGCCACCTTGGGGAAGTGAGTTAATCTTCTAGGCTTTAATTTTCTCATTTGTGAAGTGCTAAGAGCAATAGTATATCTTATAGGACTGTCTTGAAGATTAAATGAGTTGATATTTGTCAAGACTTATGATAAGGTTTAATAAATTGACATACAGATAAATATAGCAACTCTAAAAACAGAGACCTTGTCTTTGTTTTTTTGACGATTTTTTAAAAGTTTATTTGAAAGACAGAGTTATGGAGAGAGAGAGGAGAGACATATGTCTTTCATCTGCTAGTTTTCTTCCCAAATGGCCTGGGCTGGGCCAGACAGAATCCAGGAGCCTGGAGCCTCTTTCACATCTCCTACATGAATGCAGGGGCCCAGATACCTGGATCATCTTCTGCTGTTTGACTATGTGCATTAGCAGAGAGCTGGATTGGAAATGGAGCAGCCAGGACTCAAACTGGTGCCCATATGGGATACCAGCATTGCAGATGGAAGCTTAACCTATTACACCACAATGTCAGCACTGACACCTTACCTTTTTAAAGAAACAGAATTAAATATGATGAAATGATATGATATCTTGGATTTGTTTTGAAAGTAATCTGATAGAAGAGTGGGATATGGGAGTGGATGAGAGACTGGATGGATCAAGATTGCACATAGGCTGATAATTACTGGTTTGGATATAGGTACATGTAGGCTTATTACTATATTCTCTTTTCTTTTATATGATAAGCTTGAGAATTTCCAAATAAAATGTCAAAAAATAGTAGTTTATGCCTTCTAATTTTCTTTTCTCTCCTATTTTTCCTTCCTTCATCTAAATCTAGCTCTTCATTTTCAACTTTTCTGGTCTAGTTCAAATGCCGCTCTGTGTGAAGTCTCCCTTGTTAACCCCAGCTATATTCCATCTCTTTTTCCTGCCATGTTGTACCCAAACATTTCTAGGGCATGTGTGCACACTGAGCAGCTCTGTATGTATTTCCATGAGTGTCTTTTTCATCTTCCAAGCTTAGACTCTATGTGCTGTAGGATCATCTTTACAACTCCCAGAGAAGGCACCTTGTACATAATAGGTGCTCATCAAACCTTTGGCAAACTAATGTCATTTGTTGACTATAATCCAGAATGGAACTCAAAAGGCTTCCATAGCCTTGGAAACTCATGACTGGAGCATAGGGAGATTACTATGCCAAAAACAGGAGTGTCAATTTGTACAGTCAACAACAGGAGTCACTGTGCACTTACTCCTCATGTAGGATCTCTGTATGTGAGATCCTACTTAATGTGCTGTACATTGAGATTTAATGCTATAACGAGTACTCAAACAGTATTTTTCACTTTGTGTTTCTATGTGGGTGCAAACTGTTGAAATCTTTACTTAATGTATACTAAACTGATCTTCTGTATATAAAGAAAATTGAAAATGAATCTTGATAAGAATGGAAGGGGAGAGAGAGCGGGAAAGGGGAGGGTTGCGGGTGGGAGGGAAGTCATTGGAGGTGGGGGAAGCCAATGTAATCTATAAGCTGTACTTTGGAAATCTATATTCATTAAATAAAAGTTAAAAAAAATCCAGAATGAGCAAACAAAACAAACTTTCATTGTATTACAGTTATTACTAAAGATTTATGTTTTTGGGTGAGTGATTGTTATTCAGATTTTGTAATTGTGCTTCCAAATAGGAATGCATGTAGCTTTATTTTGAAGTATTTTTGTTGTTTGGAGCATTTCTTTTTCTCTCTTCAAGGTCTTCACTTAAAAAGTTATTGTTGGGGACCAGTGCTGTGACATACCAGGTTAAAGCCCTGGCCTGCAGCGCCAGCATTCCATATGGGCGCTGGTTCGAGTCCTGGATGCTTGTTTCCGATCCAGCTCTCTGCTATGGCCTGGGATAGCAGTAGAAGATGGCCCAAGTACTTGGGTCTCTACACTCATGTGGGAGACCCTGAAGAAACTCCTGGCTTCGGATTGGTGCAGCTTCAGCTGTTGCTGCCACTTGGGGAGTGAACCAGCCGGTAGAAGACCTCTCTCTCTCTGCTTCTGCCTCTCTGTAATTCTGCCTTTCAAATAAGTAAATAAATCTTTTTAAAAAAGGAAGTTATTGTTTCAGATTATTACTTAAGTTATAGAAATGTCCATATAATTCTGGCACAGTGAGAAGCTAAGCAGGTGTGATACATATTTTCTGTTGTATGGTTATGGAATTTAAGATTTTTTTCATCTATGGAATTACATGAGTTTTCCTATTTACAGACTTTAATGATGCAAAAAAGATTCTAGTGTGAAATTGGAAATAAAGTGAATGTTGAAAATATAAATCACAGGATTTTGTTTTAGGATAGGCCCTGAAGCCAAAGAAATAAATTAAGTAACTATTATTTTAGCCAGCCACCTTCCCCCATGACATAGGTAAGCTTTTCTTTAATTATATTATAGAAACAACAAATGTAGAATATGTTTTGGCAAGTTAAAAGAGTATTTCAAACCCAAGGATTTCATGTCTATTAATGTAATAATTTTTTAAGCAAAGAATTCAGATTTATCTTTCAGTGTTTGTAAGTCTAATTGTTTATAAGAAATTTACCCCAAATGAAGACTCAATTTATTTATGCTTTTTTCCACAATAAATCTTTTTGGCTGAACTTATTGCCAAGTATTGAAATTGTGCTATCTTGGGTTTTACTTCACTCTTTGTTCCATTTCCATCCTGCAGGGAGGTGCTGGTCACCAGTGAAATAGTTAAAAGATTATGTAAAAGCAAAAATAAGTGCCAAAGTATATAGGTTTATAAACTAAATAGTCAAATTCCTAAGAGGGGTGGGTAATCAAGAATGAAGGCATTACTGCTGGGACTTTCTCACTTAATACAGAGAGTAACAAATTCTCTGCCTTTGATTTTCTACACTCCCTCCCTGTTCCATTGCCACCCCAGTCATTAACCTAATTCCTTGACCTTTAGATATTGTGCTGAAGAATTCAAATTCACAAGATGTGAATTGCTTCATTCATATTGGCAAGGTTTGAATTATGGTTAAGTTTTAGGCGGGCTGTCTAGTATGAACAGGCTGTAACACAGAGTGGGTGTTTTGTGAAGATCTGCATTTCCTGGCTGTATTGTTTCAGTTACTCACTGAGTTTCTGTAGTGCATAGAACAGCGATTCTCAGCACAGCCTCTGACACATCTTGCTGTCTTTGGCTGACTAATGTAGTTCTGAGATAATTTAAAAATAAGATTTTCATTTCTAAATATGACACTTGGAATTAAGGAGGACAATGGAGTAGGTGGTAGACATAAGATGTCCAACAAGTTCTCCCAAATGAGAATTCCAGCAGTTTGGAGAACTTTAATGAAATTTTTAAGCATAGATTCAATGAAAAGCATGTGAGATCTTTCCAGGATCACTTTAAATGTAATTCCCTTTTTTAAAAATTTATTTTATTTATTATTTGAAAGAGTTACAGAGAGAGAGAGAGAGTAAGAGAGGGGTGGGGGGAGTCTTCCATTCGCTGGTTCACTCCCCATTTTGCTGCAAGGCCAGAGCTGAGCTGGTCTGAAGCCAGGAGCCAGGAGCTTCTTCCGGGTCTCCCATGTGGGTGCAGGGGCCCAGAGACTTGAGCCATCTTCTACTGCTTTCCCAGGACATAGCAGAGAGCTGAATTGGAAGTGGAGCAGCCGAGACTCGAACCAGCACCCATAGGGATGCTGGCACTGCAGGCCAGAGCTTTAACCTGCTGCATCACAGTGCTGTCTCCTAAATGTAACTCTGTAGAGGTACAGCCTTTGTTTCTTATGCTGGTATATGCCGCCACAGCAGTTAATAAAGTGTTTTGCATAAATTGAATAATCAAGAGATATTAATTTAAAATTCCTTCAATGTATCTTTTTGGAAGTTGGGATAATTTCCAGACTGTTGGAGAATGGACTTTTTACCTCTTGGATTGGACTAAGGGAATTTATTCATGAAAAGTGCTCCTAACCAAAGCTGACTTTTCTCAGATACCAGTCATGTTTCTGGTGGAAGGATCTGCTGAATTACTTCTGTTTCCCTATGAGTCACACAGCAGACTTGTAAGTGACATATAGAATGGCAAACACTAATGTTACTTTTCTGCATGGGTATGAATCCAGACCATTTCACTCATCATCAAGGGGAGAACAATGTGGCCATGACCTTAGATACTTTTATATAATATTTTATGTGAAGAAGTATCTCATTAGTACCCTTGAGGAATGAGTATTGGAATGATCCTTAGAGGTACTTGGATTGTATTAGAACCTTTATCAAGTATATCCCATTACCTTAATGAATATATTCCTTAACTTTAAGGTCAAGTTTTTTAAATTTATTTTTTTAAAAATTTATTTACTTACTTGAAACCCCGAGTTACAGAGAATGAGAGGCAGAGGCAGAGAGAGGGAAGAAATCCTCCATCTGCTGGTTCACTCACCAAATGGCTGCAATGGCCAAGGCTGGGCCAGCCTGAAGCCAGGAGCCAGGAACCTCATCTGGGTTTTTTGCATGTGTGCAGAGGCCCAAGCACTTGAGCTATCCTCTTCCGCTTTCCCAGGCACATTGGCTGGGAGCTGGATCAGAAGTGGAGCAGTAGGGACAAGAACTGGCACCCATATGGGATGTTGGCATCTCAGTCAGTGGCTTTTACCTTCTTTGCCACAATGCCAGCCCCCAAGGTCAGGTGTTTTTTTTTTTTTTTAAGTAAAAATTTTGCTGAGGTAATCAGAACTTCTGTCATTGTGGGAAAATAAATTATCCCAAGGTTTATAGAGGTTTCCTAAAATTCCAACTCAGTACTCTCTATTTTTTTCTGACAGAGTGGATGTAGTTGTGAAATAAGGTAAATGGATTTTGTGCTAATGCATTTAATCTTGTGGAACATTCTCACAATTCAATCTGCTGCTCCAGAATCAAAACTAATATACTTTTGGCTTATCTACTAGTTTGAATATTTTGTATTTTTCTTCACACACACAGTCTAGCTAACATGTTTTCAGGATCTGCCATTTTGAAAAGTACTCTTTGAGTTTGAAGAAGCAATGGTTGGAATTCATTAGAACATTCTTCCTTTGTCATAATTTTTATATATCAAGTCATCATGAATTTGAGTGAAAAATTGCTTATGCATTGAGCTAGCTGTGTTTTTTTTTAATCTAGGATTTTTTTTTGTTATTGCTCAGAGAAAAGATCTGAGAATTATATGATGTACTATAACCAGTGCTGTCTGTTGAAAACCTAGACCTCTTTAAATTAGTTTGGATATTTGAAAGGATGAAAGTGTTCAGGCAGTTGAATACTTCCAAGTAATTGTTTTACCACTGAATCATTCAGGTATCAGTTACAGATAATGGAAACCATTCTGGCTATTTGGGAAAAAAGAATAACAAAAATAGAAGCATTTACCATAAGGTGGTAGGTACTGACTAATCTAATCATTGGAAAGGGCTGGAGGATTAGAGTCTAGGCTGGACCTTCAAGAATGGCTTCCAGAAGGTACTGTAGAAGTGACTGCCAGAGAATTGCTGACTTTTTGTTACATTTAGAAAGACTGGGATTCAGGAAGTCTATGTGCTAACTGCTGGTTCTAGTCACACCACTGTAACCACAATTAGAAGTCACAAATCAACTGTTGTCTTTTGGAATATTCTGCCTTAGCTGTGATTCATGGATCAGTCTGCTATCTTCAGAGCTATCTGCTGCCTGCTAGTCTGCACCACCAAAATGATGCCTTCAGTGTTCCTTATTTCCCACTTAAGTTGAATCTGAATTCAGGCCTTACAGAATTACCTCTACTAGTGTAAGCTAAAGCTTCCTGGAAGTGACTAGAGTCACCTATGAACCCTATGTTTAATTGAGAATGCATGCCAGTTATTAGAGTGTGTGAGAGATGAAGTATTTTTTTTTCTTTCTTTGTTTCCAGCATTCTAGCTCCTGCAGTATAGGAAAGCAAAGAGGAGATTGGGTCAGAAGTTGAGCTAGCCAATGTGCTGTATCTGCCACAGGTACTTTTGTGTTATTCCCCTTGATGGCTTGAAATGAACTTAACATTTGACTGCTTAAGTGAAGAAAATGATTTTCAGACACAGGTGTTGTGTTACATCTTTGTTGGTGTTATCTTAGTCTCCAGAAGAGCATCTGGTAGTCAGTAAATTACACAGTCAGATGTGTCATCCAGAGTAGTTCAGGTATCTATGGGTATTTATGGTGTGAATCCCATATGTCGTTTCCTTAGAACTTGATTATCTTTTGAAATTAAACTTTTCCTACTGATTATAATAGTGCACTTAATTTTTTGGCAAAGTGAACATTAAGTAGAACCAATGGCACATAAGCAACATTAGTTGAGTAAATAATGAATTTGAAGAGTCTATAATAGTTAAATAGCATACTCTTGAATGTTCTGTGAAGTGAATTTTTCTTACTGTGGTACCAAAACAACTAACTTAACCCAAAAAAAGGTCAGAAAGACAGAATAAAATAGGGTAAAGTAAGATATTTGATGTACACCTGCCATATCATTAAGTGTTCTGCTTTCCCTCTCTCTTTTTTAAAAATTTATTTGACAGGTAGAGTTATAGACAGTGAGAGAGAGAGACAGAGAGAAAGGTTTTCCTTCTGTTGGTTCACTCCCCAAATGGCCACTACAGCCGGCACTGTGCCGATCTGAAGCCAGGATCCAGGTGCTTCTTCCTGGTCCCCCATGCAGGTGCAGGGCCCAAGTGCTTGGGATGGCCCAAGCACTTGAGCCATCCTCCACTGCCTTCCTGGACCACAGCA